>NC_068438.1:33505741-33510741 GCF_023373465.1 Oncorhynchus keta | reverse complement strand
ACCAATACTGTACCTCACCCAATACTGTAACCCATCCAATACTATAACTCACCCAATACTGTAACCCATCCAATACTATAACTCACCCAATACTATAACTCACCCAATACTATAACTCACCCAATACTGTAACTCACCCAATACTGTAACCCACCCAATACTATAACTCAACCAATACTGTACCTCACCCAATACTGTAACCCATCCAATACTATAACTCACCCAATACTATAACTCACCCAATACTATAACTCACCCAATACTATAACTCACCCAATACTATAACTCACCCAATACTATAACTCACCCAATACTATAACTCACCCAATACTATAACTCACCCAATACTATAACTCACCCAATACTATAACTCACCCAATACTGTAACCCACCCAATACTATAACTCACCCAATACTGTAACCCATCCAATACTATAACTCACCCAATACTATAACTCACCCAATACTGTAACTCACCCAATACTGTAACCCATCCAATACTATAACTCACCCAATACTGTAACTCATCCAATACTATAACTACCCAATACTAACCCACCCAATACTATAACTCACCCAATACTATAACTCACCCAATACTATAACTCACCCCAATACTGTAACCCACCCAATACTATAACTCAACCAATACTGTACCTCACCCAATGTAACCCACCCAATAACCCATCCAATACTATAACTCACCCAATACTGTAACCCATCCAATACTATAACTCACCCAATACTATAACTCACCCAATACTATAACTCACCCAATACTGTAACTCACCCAATACTGTAACCCACCCAATACTATAACTCAACCAATACTGTACCTCACCCAATACTGTAACCCATCCAATACTATAACTCACACAATACTGTAACCCATCCAATACTATAACTCACCCAATACTATAACTCACCCAATACTATAACTCACCCAATACTGTAACTCACCCAATACTGTAGCCCATCCAATACTATAACTCACCCAATACTATAACTCACCCAATACTATAACTCACCCAATACTATAACTCGCCCAATACTATAACTCACCCAATACTGTACCTCACCCAATACTGTAGCCCATCCAATACTATAACTCACCCAATACTATAACTCACCCAATACTATAACTCACCCAATACTATAACTCACCCAATACTATAACTCACCCAATACTGTACCTCACCCAATACTGTAACCCACCCAATACTATAACTCACCCAATACTGTAACTCACCAATACACCCAATACTATAACTACCCAACTCACCCAATACTATAACTCACCCAATACTATAACTCACCCAATACTGTAACCCACTAATACTATAACTCACCCAATACTGTAACCCACCCAATACTGTAACCCACCCAATACTATAACTCACCCAATACTGTAACCCATGCAATACTATAACTCACCCAATACTATAACTCACCCAATACTATAACTCACCCAATACTGTAACTCACCCAATACTGTAACCCACCCAATACTATAACTCACCCAATACTATAACTCACCCAATACTATAACTCACCCAATACTATAACTCACCCAATACTATAACTCACCCAATACTGTACCTCACCCAATACTGTAACCCACCCAATACTATAACTCACCCAATACTGTACCTCACCCAATACTATAACTCACCCAATACTATAACTCACCCAATACTGTAACCCACCCAATACTGTAACCCACCCAATACTATAACTCACCCAATACTGTAACCCATCCAATACTATAACTCACCCAATAATATAACTCACCCAATACTATAACTCACCCAATACTGTAACCCATCCAATACTATAACTCACCCAATACTGTAACCCATCCAATACTATAACTCACCCAATACTATAACTCACCCAATACTATAACTCACCCAATACTGTAACTCACCCAATACTGTAACCCACCCAATACTATAACTCAACCAATACTGTACCTCACCCAATACTGTAACCCATCCAATACTATAACTCACCCAATACTATAACTCACCCAATACTATAACTCACCCAATACTATAACTCACCCAATACTATAACTCACCCAATACTATAACTCACCCAATACTGTAACCCACCCAATACTATAACTCACCCAATACTGTAACCCATCCAATACTATAACTCACCCAATACTATAACTCACCGAATACTATAACTCACCCAATACTGTAACTCACCCAATACTGTAACCCATCCAATACTATAACTCACCCAATACTATAACTCACCCAATACTATAACTCACCCAATACTGTAACTCACCCAATACTGTAACCCACCCAATACTATAACTCAACCAATACTGTAACCCATCCAATACTATAACTCACCCAATACTATAACTCACCCAATACTATAACTCACCCAATACTGTAACCCATCCAATACTATAACTCACCCAATACTGTAACCCATCCAATACTATAACTCACCCAATACTATAACTCACCCAATACTATAACTCACCCAATACTGTAACTCACCCAATACTGTAACCCACCCAATACTATAACTCAACCAATACTGTACCTCACCCAATACTGTAACCCATCCAATACTATAACTCACCCAATACTATAACTCACCCAATACTATAACTCACCCAATACTATAACTCACCCAATACTATTACTCACCCAATACTTTAACTCACCCAATACTATAATCCACCCAATACTGTTACCCACCCAATACTGTAACACTACTCATTCCCCTCACACACACACATTTCCTGCAATCTGTGTTCTGTGTATGTGCAGCATGACAACTGTTCACAGCAATGGATGACCCCAGAGAGGCTTAGCAACTGTCACCTGCACATACAGGACTCACTCCACAGCTTAGTGACAGGTCCTAGTCCAGCTCCTCAGCTGGGTCAGCCAGTATCTCACAATAACAACATGTTATGCTGAAAGAATAGAAAAGCTGTCTAGTCAGAAGCAGTACTATGATCATTAAAATAATACTCTAGGCTACTATTTCAGCCCCAGATTTCTACCACAATCTACCCACTGAAAGTCTGCCGAAAGCTTTGACGTAAGAAAAATAAGAAAGGCTGTTTGGCTATCAAAAACTCAAAAGTTAAACGTTGCAAGAAAACATTGTTGTGGAATGTCTTCCATTGTAAGGGAGTGGTGACACAGCCACAGCTACTGTCCATGGTCAGGCCTTATTGTCCCACAGCTAACTTCCTGCAGTATGGTAATTATAGATACCAAGGCTTTCGGCATGGACACTGTATTTTGGGGTTCTCTCTCTCTCTCTCCATTTCCCTCTCCCTCGCTTTCCCTCTCCCTCCCTCTCTCTCTCTTTCCCTCTCCCTCCCCTCCCCCTCCTTCTCTCTCCCTCTCTATCCATCACCTATGCCTCTCTCTCTCTCTCTCTCTCTCTCTCTCTCTATTTCTCTCTCTCTCTCTCTCTCTCTCTCTCTCTCTCTCGCTCTCTCTATTTCTCTCTCTGTTTCTCTCTCTCTCTCTCTCTCTCTCTCTCTCAGCAGGAGTGTATTCAGGTCACGCGTCTAGTGTCAGAGTGAAGATGGAGCAGATAAGGGCCGACTGATAGCGTCACATCCCTCATCTCTAATGCAGCCTGTTTTAGACTAGCGTCAGGCTAGGCACGTGTCTGTGCATTTTCACCCTGGAGACAGGAATATTTGTGGACTCTGGGGGAGAAAACAGAGAAATTAGTGAAAAAGCCATCCCTCAGAAATCACAGTGACTAACACTTTACCATCATAGGCTGATTTTAGAGCAGTTACTCAATCAAAAGTCAGAATTGTGACTACACTCTTAGAAAAAAGGGTTCCAAAAGGATTATTCTGTTGTCCCCATAGGATAACTGTTTTTGGTTTCAAGTAGAACCCTCTGTGTAAAGGGTTCAACATGGAACTCAAAAGGGTTCTATTTGGAACCAAAAATGGTTCTTCAAAGGATTATCCTATGGGGACAGTCAAAAAACCCTTTTGAATGTGAATGTGGAAAGGGCAGCATCAGGAAAGAGAAAGAGGGTGAGAAGGGGTGAGAATTAAGGTGGTGAGGAGGAGTAGACCAATTTATGATGGGATGAGGCAGAGTGTAAAGGGGTGACAGAAGGGGCAGAATTTAGGATGGAATGGCCCGGCCCTGCCCTCAATCTAGTCTACTCCCGCTTGGAACATTCCAAAGTGCCCTCTCCCTGGCCCTCACCCAAGCTAGGCTCTGTCACCATGACCGCATCCAAGCAAACTTTAGGACACAGACAGACTGGCCACTGTCTAATAAGTGTGCCCCCGCTGAGCATGTGCTTCACCCACATCTAGGTTACCCGCCAGTGGCTAGGTCAGAGGTCAAGTACCCTGCATGCAAAGCTAAGGAGAGCAGGGGGAGATGAAAGACGGGTTGGGTAGATAAAGGAGTAATGTAAAGACAGTACACCTGACCTCTCCGCTTCAGCCAATGAAAGAGACGTGGCCTATAGAGAGATGATAGGATAAACTAAGGACATGGAGATTTTACAGCACTGGAGGTTTTACAGCACTGGAGGTTTTACAGCACTTCAACTCACTGTGATCTAATGAATCATCAAGGTGTGAGCTTTGCACTGAAACTAAACTCTAAAGCTTTGACTGTCTATACTCTGTCTATACACTTACGACACGGGTGGGTAATGCAGCTACATGTGTCTATCACGGGTGGGTAATGCTGCAACACATGTTTTATCACGGGTGTGCAATGCTGCAACAAGTGTCTTATCACAGGTGGGTAATGCTACAACACGTGTCTTATCACAGGTGGGTTATGCTGCAACACGTATCTTATCACAGGTGGGTTATGCTGCAACACGTATCTTATCACAGGTGGGTAATGCTGCAACACGTGTCTTATCACAGGTGGGTTATGCTGCAACACGTGTCTTATCACAGGTGGGTTATGCTGCAACACGTATCTTATCACTGGTGGGTTATGCTGCAACACGTGTCTTAT
>NC_068438.1:33465741-33500741 GCF_023373465.1 Oncorhynchus keta | reverse complement strand
ATGTAATGAACCTCTACCAACTTCTCAATCGCACTTCAATTATCTGATCTGATTTTGTAGCTGAATGTATGTTATATTAATCAACTAGCACGAGTCCCGTTCCTGACAGTGCATGACGCGTGACAGGAACAAGGCGCCCGTGCCTCCCGCCTATGTACTAGAGTCATAATTAACATATGGGGCTTCCTGCAGATGCAGCAATGCCCACATTACGGGCATAGAGCGCGTGTTGCTGCAACGTTGTTACAAAATTGATAAATTGTAATGTGTGAGAAAGTGTGCGGATTTTGCGGACTGACTGGTCTGGACTGGATTAATGAGCGGGACAAACCGATGCCACAATATGCTCTCTCGACATTAGTCAATGCATTATTCGTTTCGTTTATTCATTGTAGAAAGTTGACATTTAAATTTGATGTATAAAGCTAATTGTTTCCTAATTACATTGTGGCTCGTTGGTCTAGGGGTATGATTCTCGCTTAGGGTGCGAGAGGTCCCGGGTTCAAATCCCGGACGAGCCCACCTTTTGTAAAGAATAATAATACTAGTAGTTTATATTTTCTTTTTTTATTTCACCTTTATTTATAACCAGGTAGGCTAGTTGAGAACAAGTTCTCATTTGCAACTGCGACCTGGCCAAGATAAAGCGTAGCAATTCGACACATACAACAACACAGAGTTACACATGGAATAAACAAAACATATAGTCAGTATAGTATAGTCATATAGTCAGTATACAGTAGAACAAAATAAAACAAAAAGTCTATATACAGTGAGTGCAAATGAGGTAAGTTAAGGAAATAAATAGGCCATGGTGGCGAAGTAATTACAATAGGTTTACATAGGCTGTAGTAGTAGTTTAAAGTAATAGTTTAAAGGCAGGCATATCTACAACTACCATTTTAACCAATAGGAAAGAACAATACGATGCAAAACAGTTTGTTTTTGTTTTTAATTTTACAAAATGGATGGCCGCTTAGCAGCAAAAACAGCAAACACATTAATATATACTAAGAAAAAGTTTGACCCCGACGTGATTTGAACACGCAACCTTCTGATCTGGAGTCAGACGCGCTACCGTTGCGCCACGAGGTCTACCTATGTCTTAGAGCATCTCTACTTAACTATATACAGTCATGTGACTGATCGTAATAATGAAAATTTAGTAAATTGATATGACATGGCAAGACCTAAATAGTTCTGGGTTACACTGCGCAATTTGTGCATATTGTTTTGTACTGATATGGTATTAATGCACTGTTGGAGCTAGGAACATAGCATTACGCTACACCCAGCAATAATATCTGAAAAACATGTGTACGCGACGAATACAATTTGATTGGGTTAGGGTTTAGGGTAGGGACGTCCCAAGGATCCCGATAGCCACTGACCATTCTGTGATAAGGTTAAGGGGTCAAGCTCGCGGGGCACGAACGCCCTCTACCAGTGTGGGTTCAACTCCTCTGTATGCCCATCCTAGCCCGTTCAAATATATTTTAGTGATCTGTGTAAAATAGCCCACAGTCTTTGAAACATCTGCAGGAAAGTCACTCTTGCATCAGACAAGAGTGAATGACAACCAACCTATAACAACCAATAGCGTGTCACACGGGTAAGCTTTCCGGAATTGACCAATACTTATAATAATTAGTACTTATAGGCACTTTTTTCTCGCAGTTATGTTAACAACGGCGCGGGCAAGTGTTCAGCAGGCGGGAGCGAAGGACACTGTGCGCTTAGCCAGCTAGCACACGGTGTGGCACCCGCCAGCTTGTGTACCAGAGACAGTTTAGAAACTCTTGTGTGGTTACATTGAATATCATGCATCTTGAGTTTGCGGCCAGCTTGCGACGTGCCACCAGGCACTAGCAGCGATACAATGTCTAGCAACGTTTTGTATTGTACTGGCCATTTTCTTGTAGAGCGTTTTGTAAAATATTAAACAGTACTAGTCAAAACTTGGATAATTTTTACGAAAGTAAGATGGCTCGTTGGTCTAGGGGTATGATTCTCGCTTTGGGTGCGAGAGGTCCCGGGTTCAAATCCCGGACGAGCCCTGCATTTTGGTTAGATCGTTTGATACATATTTTGTATGTCACCAAATCTGCATCTCGGCAAAGATTACAGCAGTAGATAGCACACACTCACTGAATGATGTATGGATATGACAGATCGTGAAATCATATTATGATTTGGTAAATACAGACGCTGTTAGCCTACCCCTGTTTTTTGTCTTCAAAAGGCATATATGGGTAATTCAATAAATGCCCTCTGGCAATGGTAGAAATATAATATTTAGTAAAATGATTGGCCAGTACGGGTATCGAACCCGCGACCTTCGCGTTATTAGCACGACGCTCTAACCAACTGAGCTAACCGGCCTTGTAGTTGGATTGCCTTGCAGAGTATATAGCCATAATCCAAATAGATAAGGAATGGAAACTAGGTTTTCATCCAATTGGCAATAGAATTTCATGCGATTATTCTAAAATCAGCATAAAAACAATATGCGCATTTTCCCACCAGATATGTTTCCATCTATTTGGCTTGTTGCAGATACAAGGCTGTGTGATGATGTGCACATAAAAATGTCAAATTTTGCGGTTGAATTCCCATGTACCGAATGGAAAATACAAGTAAAATAGGTTTCCATCGCATTTTCAAATCTACTGATGTTTTTATTATGATATGTAAAAAAGAATGTGTTGTATTTATGTTTTTTTTTATATAGCCAGTGTGCTTACCATAGTATCCGCACGTGTGCTGTAGCGCTGTTGGCTAGATTAATGTATATTATAAACTGGGTAGTTCGAACTCTGAATTCTGATTGGATATGACAAAACATGTATTTTTACTGCTCTAATTACGTTGGTAACCAGTTGATAATAGAAATATGGCACCTCGGGGGTTTGTGATATATGGCCAACGGCTAAGGGCTGTATCCAGACACTCTGCGTTGTGTCATGTTAAGAACAGCCCTTAGCGGTGGTATATTGGCCAAATACCACACCCCCTCTTGCCTTATTGTTTAAGTATAGCCTGCTTGCCTTATTATTTAAGTATAGCCTGCCTTAGATGAGATTATGGACAAAATTGCAAGATAATTTTTATTTGTCTACGGTAGCAAAGCATCGATTATCATGTCACCAGAATAAGAGGCACCAACATTTTTCACATACTTAATTTTACCAACACAAAAAGATCCCACCTTGTCTAGCTTATTTTGTTTTGTTGAAATTTGGAAAATTGACCAAAAAATGTCTGTTTCCATGAGGCTTCTAATTAAAAAATGTATCCGACATAAATAAGTTGAATGGAAACCTGGTTACTGATACTGAACAAAATGTTGACTGCATATTACTTTTCACAGAAAAATTATAAATATCTCAATCTTTATTATCCTACGGTTCTGACTTGGTTTACAGGGAGAATACTGTAAGATCTGTCGTAGTCTTCATAGTGTGTTGTTTGATGGCTATCTCACCTTTCCTCTAATAGAGAGGTCCAGCCTGCTTTTGTTGTTTTTGTTTGGCCAGAGCCTGCCTGTGGCGCTTCAGCCTCCCTGTCAGGACCCTCTCTGCCTCATCCAGCTCCACAAAACGACCAATGATTACGTCCAGCCGACTCCCCAACCTGGAAACAAACAGCCTCAGATCCCAGAACTCACAACCTCAGAACTTCAGAGGGAAGACTCAGAACCTTAGATAGCATAGCAGTCAAGAGCATTGTGCTGAAAGGTTGCTGGTTTGAATCTCCGAGCCGACTAGGTGAAACATCTGTTGATGTATCCTTGAGCAAGGCACTTAATCCTAATTGCATCCTGTAAATCACTCTGGATAAGAGTGTCTACTAAATGACATAAATGTAAATATTGTCTATGTTTAATACGATAAAGAAATGACAAGCTTTTGGACTGTAAAAGTGGCAATTATATATATATATTTAAATTATTCGGGATTCATTAAAACAGGCACCACTAGGCATGTTGTGGTACGTAGGGAGGTACCAGGTAGTATGCTATATACCTCATAACTTCCCAGACTCCAAGAAGCCTTTTAGAGAGGTCCTCTGAAAACATCCTGTAGCTCTCTATTAAAACACTCACTCCCAAACATGCACTCTATACACTCTCCTATGCTTCCACAGACACAAATACACACAGGAAATGCAGTTAGCTGTTGCGAGATGAGTGAGTAAGTGAGGTGTTATTTGAAAAAGTGGCTAAAATAGAAAGCAAATGGCTACTCTGGTCTCAGTGCAGATCCATGGGTAATACTGGAGGACTCGTCCTCATTGTATTTCTTCTGTCTACTTTCTCAGTACAGCGTACAGTGCATGATTATGGAGTTGATAAAAATACACTCTGGTTGATTTTAATTCACATAGTGGTTGGCTGGCTGATGTACTGTCTATGGTTCTGGTGAGCAGTGGAGAAAAATTGTCCTTAGTTTGGTTTTTACCACCGCTGTGGTTGCAGCACACAACATGGGGGGAGACGGTTGGCCTCAATTTGGTCAAAACTAGAAGCTCTAACTGTAGACTGTGTGTGTCATGGTGTCTAATCTAAACACCTGCTCATTATAATATGCAGGGAAGGCCTACTATATGCAGTAGTAGAGCCTATGGATGGTAATCTACTAATCAGATGCATTTACATTAGCTAGACAGCAGGGGAAAGTAGTGTTTCGTCAACATTATCATTATATATCATATATTAATAGTAAAGCTCAATTGTTGAGGTAATGTGTTAAAAGGTCTAATGTTTGTTAAACATGAATATTGGTAAATCCCCATTGAATTACAAGTCTTAATCTCTAAAAGCATATAATATGTTTTATTTGCCACATAAACCAGATAGGTGCAGTCAGTGGCGAACCGTCATTCAGGTCAGGTGGGGCAGCGTCACCTGTTTTGAGCCCCACCTGTTTAGCTAAAAAAACAACTAAACAGGTGAGGCTCAATATATAAATATATACAGTACCAGTAAAAAGTCTAGACACACCAACTCATTCAAGGGTTTTTCTTTATTTGTACTAATTACTAGATTGTAGAATAATAGTGAAGACATGAAAACTATGAAATAACACATATGGAATCATGTTGTAAGCAAAAAAGTGTTAAACAAATCAAAATATATTTTATATTTGAGATTCTTCAGTAGTAGCCACCCTTTGCCTTGATGACAGCCTTGCACAGTCTTGACATTCTCTCAACCAGCTTCATGCGGAATGCTTTTCTAACAGTCTTGAAGGAGTTCCCACATATGTTGAGCCCTTGTTGGCTGCTTTTCCTTCACTCTGTGGTCCAACTCATCCCAAACCATCTCAATTGGGTTGAGGTCGGGTGATTGTGGAGGCCAGGTCATCTGATGCAGCACTCCATCACTCTCCTTCTTTGTCAAATAGTCCTTACACAGCCTGGAGGTGTGTTGGGTAATTGTCTTGTTGAAAAACAAATGATAGTCCCACTAAGCGCAAACCAGACGGGATGGTATATCACTGTGCCTTGAATTCTAAATAAATCCCTGACAGTGTCACCAGCAAAGCACCATCACACCTCCTCCATGCTTCACGGTGGGAACCAGACATGCGGAGATCATCCGTTCACCTACTCTGTGTCTCACAAAGACACGCCGGTTGGAACCAAAACTCTCACCTTTGGACTCATCAAACCAAAGGACAGATTTCCACCAGTCTAATGTCTATTGCTCGTGTTTATTGGCCCAAGCAAGTCTCTTATTATTATTTGTGTCCTTCAGTACTGGTTTCTTTGCAACATTTCAACCATGAAGGCCTGCTTCACACAGTCTCCTCTGAACAGTTGATTTTGAGATGTGTCTGTTACTTGAACTCTATGAAGCATTTATTTGGGCTGCAATTTCTGAGGCTGAGAACTCTAATGAACTTATCCTCTGCAGCAGAGGTAACTCTTGGTCTTATTTTCCTGTGGCAGTGAGAGCCAGCGCTTGATGGTTTTTGCGACTGCCCTTGAAGAAACTTTCAAAGTTCTTGAAATTTTCCGCATTGACTGACCTTTATGCGTATATGGTGTGACGCCTCCTGAGGGTTCGACCACGGGGCAGGGGTTTCCAGTATCTGGTTGACTGGGAGGGTTATTGCCCAGAGGAGAGGTGCTGAATTCCGGCTAAAGACATCCTGGACCCGGCCCTCATCGCCGATACCCCGGTAAGCCAGGTATGCGCCCAGGTAGGACGCCAGGCGGCATCCCTAGGGGAGGAGTACTGTCACGCCCTGATCTGTTTCACCCGTCCTTGTGATTGTCTCCACCCCTCCAGGTGTCGCTTATTTTCCCCAGTGTATTTATCCCTGTGTTTGCTGTCACTCTGTGACAGTTTGTCTTGTATGTTCATGTCAACCAGCGTGTTTTTCCTGTGCTCCTGCTTTTCTATTCTCTTTTACTAGTCCTCCCGGTTTTGACCTTTGCCTGTTTTTCTGGATTCCATTCCCGCCTGCCTGGCCATTATGCCTGCCCTGACCTCGAGCCTGCCTGCCATTCTCTACCTCTGGAACCCTGAACTGGTTTTGACCTTTTGCCTGTCCATGACCAGTCTCTTGCCAAGCCCTTTTGGATTGTTAATAAACATCTTGGACTCTAACCATCTTCCTCCTGTGTCTGCATCTCGGTCTCGCCTTGTGCCCTCATAATCAGTGCTCATCGGCCATTGGACATAAACATTACACAACAAGTTGGAAATTGCAAATTCAACAATGAGTGGTTTGGAAGGAATCAATGGCTAACTGCAAGCAGACGCAAAGCAATCACTAGCCTGCTATTCAGTGGAGAGGGTGTGTGGTCCAAGTCTGGGTTTATGAGTATCTTTTCCAAGCCTAAGGATAAACATTCAACATCATGGGCCAGAAAATGTTGAATACATTGGCCATGCTGTCAATCCAGAATGACTTCTGCCACGTTCAGACTTCAGTTCAAGACAGCTGGGAACTCTGAAAAAAAAACAAGCTCAGACTGGGAAAATAAAAAATAAATGTTTCTGAGATTTTCGGACCACTAAACAACTATTGATTTAGAACCACAGAGAATTACCACAAGGTGCAAAGAAAACAGGAGCTGTCTCCACTCTTCCAGCACCATTTCAACTTCAACATCATCAAATCACCTATGCTTAGTCTAATAAAGTGACAACCAAAAGATACCAAAAACAATTTAGTCCAATCAATGCAAACTAAATATAATGTGGCTGTCCATGGTTCTGATGTGTGTGTGTGTGCTCACGCATTCGAGCAAGTAGAATAACATGTTGACTCAGCCTACTTGTAGAGAAACACCAATGCCATCCTCCTCTCTTTCATGTTGACGAAACAGTCTATCACTCTGTCATACAGTACACACTTTTAATTTTTGTTGTCCTAGGCTACCTGGCTAAAATGCTTGCTCGCTTTCCATTCATGGGCAACATTTGCTAGTTAGCCTTTTACATCTAGCTACATATTGAACTTCCATCCTCTCAGGCCAAGATTCTCTGGTCTGATGAAACCAAGATTGAACTCTTTGGCCTGAATGCCAAGCATCATGTCTGGAGGAAACCTGGCACCATCCCTACGGTGAAGCATGGTGGTGGCAGAATCATGCTGTGGGGATGTTTTTCAGCAGCAGGGACTGGGAGACTAGTCAGGATCGAGGGAAAGATGAAAGGAGAAAAGTTAAGAGATCCTTGAAGAAACCTGCTCCAGAGCGCTCAGGACCTCAAACTTTCCGAATGTTCACCTTCCAACAGGACAACAACACTAAGCACACAGCCAAGACAACGCAGGAGTGGCTTCGGGACAAGTCTCTGAACGTCGTTGAGTGGCCCAGCCAGAGCCAGGACTTAAGCCTGATCTAACATCTCTGGAGAGACCTGAAAATAGCTGTGCAGCGACGCTCCCCATCCAACCTGACAGAGTTTTGGAGGATCTGCAGAGAATAATGGGAGAAAATCCCCAAATACAGGTGTGTTAATGCATTCAGTTGTACAACTGACTAGGTATCCCCCCTTCGCCTTTCCCTTTCAACAAAGTACTGATTAAAGGGTCTGAAGGCTTATGTAAATGTCATATTACAGTTTATGTATACATTTGCAAAAATGTCTAAAAAACTGTTATTGCTTTGTCATTATGGGTGTTGTGTTTAGATTGATGAGGGGGGGAAACTATTTAATACATTTTAGAATGAGGCAGTAAGGTAACAACATTTGGAAAAGGTGAAAGGGTCTGAATACTTTCTGAATGCACAATAAAGTATTGTAATGAAACAGGCAGGGAGCAGGCCTCGAACCGTTGACCTATAGCACGAAATCTAGCGCGCTGTCGACTGTGCCGCAAAAGCAGTCTTGGCGGTCTTTATCCGTGTTTATAAACCCAGGGTCGTTACACTATGTAGGGAATATATACAAGAAGCGGGCATTTGAAATGTCAGTCGTATCATCTAATTAGATTGCAACCCGTTTTAATGCGCAGACTCTGTCTAAAACCTGTGATTCAGTATCATCTGCCATATCCTGGATTATACACGTGACAGTGTTATTGTAAAGTGGGATTTCACTGACCTTTGCAGCAGCAGTTGGGCCTTAAACTTTTCGGCAAGCATCCATGACTGACGGCATGACTAGCTTGTCAACTATGGTGAAAGGAGCCTGGCACATGGAAATGTTATGAGGGAGTACGAAGCCTTCAGTAAAGTGTCGTTGTCTGTTAAATTATTGTACAGCATTTGTTTAGTTAGACATCTCATCTCTTTTTGGTAAAACAAAATATTGTATTTATACTTGATGCTTTGTTTCAAAATGTCTGCGTATTTTCAATGGCTTCATAGCATCGTTTCTGAGGCAAGTCTGACAGACCGGCTTTGGTGTGCAGCTGTCATCTTAAACAAATCCAGAGAGAGAGAGAGAGTGAGCGTGCAGGCTGCGCGGCAGGGCTATACTGTGTGCTTAGTGTAGCTATACTTCATGGCAACACAATTTGTTTACTGCAGCCTCGGTTCAAAATATATCCCATCTTTATCCTAGACTGCAGCATGCATAGTTCAGCGCATTGCGCAAGTAGGCCTACGTCAAATTGGACAATTTATTTTAGTCAAATATGCCGCGGACAACAAAAAACCCAATGATATTCAAGACAAATATTCCTCCACGGACCGGGTTGTGTCTGGCTGCACTAGGCTACCTGCCACCTTATTATACATTAATAAATCATAGTAATGCTCAATAGTTCAGGTAGTATGTTAAACATTAATAGTGTCAGGAAGACAAGGTTCTGATTCACCACCTGAACCTTTATTCAGTGTAAAACATTTCTCCACATTACCACGAAGTCACTCAGAGATAAACCTAAAAGTGCTCAACACGTGGGCTAAAGACCAGTCGAAACATTTCAAATAATGTCCATTTCAATTTCACATTTAGTTTTTATTAACAATAAATTACTTCTTACATAATGAAATGACACAATTATTGAGTAATTATTTCATCACATATTGAACATTCAAGGCTTACAATATACACACACTGTACTCATACACACACTGTACTCACACACACACACACACACACACACACACACACACGTTGTCACTCGCATGCCATTGCAGTTCTGTCAGTGTGCTGGCACATTCTGTGCAGATGCTTCAGGACCACGTGTCTGTGGAGGGTTTTTGGTGTTAGACAGGTTGTGCTGGATTTCCCCCAAGTGTTTGTGTGTGTGATGTGTAAGTGGCATATCAGTATTGGCGAGGGACCCCCAGAACACGTCCACTGTGTAAGCAAGGCCTGTGATTCTGTAGTGCTAGTCTTCACCTCCAGCCCAATACTGAGCACCCAGTCATGTGATAATTCTATTTACTATACAGAATCATTCATGGATAATTTACATTCAATGCTGCTCGCCTGTTTTTAAAATTTGCTTCTTGAATGGTTTCAATAGAGGAGTTGCTCTTTACAAAATGGTGGATCGCCAAGCCATTGTTCTGGGGGATTTAACTCTCAAGCAAAGGTGCTTAAAAAAAATGAAAGAACAAAATCACACCCATGCAGCTGAGGCAAGGTTACGATGCATTCACATCACCTTGAGAACTGTTTCTGTGGTTATCTTCTCCCATCACATGCATAGCTCCTGTTCCACCAGAGCCTTGTTTCAGTTAGACTGTTAGTGCTGAATCATTCCACTGGAAGTAGTGGAAGACATAGTGTTTTGGAGTTATGGAAGAAGTGCTCTGATCGTAGGACCCATCAAGGGAGCCTGGGACCCTAAAACCTGCAGCCTGGGACCCTAAACCCTGGTACAGCAAAACCAAGGGGAAACAGTTAACAGGAAATAATGTCATTGCATCACTTTCCTCCAATGCAATCCCATGCTGAAATCACATGATCTCTCATTTGATCCATGTGGTCCAGTAAAGATTACTGCCAGGGGGTTCCAACCAATCACTTTCAGAGTGGAATATTATGTGCTTCCCTGCTTCTCCTCTGACTGGTCAGTCCAGGTACCGAAGGAGTTGGAGACTTTGGGTGTTTTGGGGGTGCGTCTGGCCCCCCTGGAGCCCAGTCTGGCCCCCGAGGAAGCCCCCCCTCCATGGGCCAGGTGGATCCTCTGGCACTCCCTGAGGTTCTGGGCCCGCACTTCCTGGTTCTGGATCTCCTCTACCACCCGACAGGGGAACCAGCCCCTCTCTCCATCATGGAGCCTCTCACCCATCATCCAGCCTGAGGAGGTGATAGAGGAAAATGTGAGGAGAGGGAGAGATATTAAATAACAGGCAGCCTCCCAGGAGATATGTTGTCTGGTCTCACCATCGTCTGTCCTCTCCAGGATGTTCAGCAAGTCAGCCATCTCAATGGACAGCTCATCTGGCTCCTGAGACGAGTACGACTGAATACACTGGACCTGGGGAGAAGCTGACCGCACGCACACACCATGGCACATTAATAGCATACACTATATACACAAAAGTAAGTGGACGCCGCTTTAAATTAGTGGATTTGGCCATTTCAACCACATCCATTGCTGACAGGTTTATAAAATAGAGCACACATCCATACAATCTCCATAGACAAACATTGGCAGTAGAATGGTCTTACTGAAGACCTCAGTGACTTTCAACGTGGCACCATCATAGGATGCCAAACGTTTAGGAGCAACAACGGCTCAGCCGCGAAGTGGTAGGCCACACAAGCCCACAGAACGGGACTGCCGAGTGCTGAAGTGCATAGCCGTCTGTCCTCGGTTGCAACACTCACTATTGAGTTCCAAACTGCCTCTGGAAGCAACATCAGCACAAGAACTGTTTGTCGGGAGGAAATAGGTTTCCATGGCCGAGCAGCCACACACAAGGCCTAAGATCACCATGCGCTATGCCAAGCATCAGCTGGAGTGGTGTAAAGCTCACCTCTATTGGAATCTGGAGCAGTGGAAACGCATTCTCTGGAGTGATGAATCACGCTTCACCATCTGGCAGTCCGACGGACAAATCTGGGTTTGGCAGATGCTACGACAACGCTACCTGCCCGAATGCATAGTGCCAACTGTAAAGTTTGATGGATGAGGAATAATGGTCTGGGGCTGTTTCACAGTTCGGGCTAGGCCCCTTAGTTCCAGTGAAGAGAAATCTAAACTCAACAGCATACAATGACATTCTAGATGATTCTGTGCTTCCAACTTTGTAGTAACAGTTTGGAGAAGGCCCTTTCCTGTTTCAGCATGACAACGTACCTGTGCACAAAGCGAGGTCCATACAGAAATGGTTTGTTGAGATTGGTGTGGAAGAACTTGACTGGCCTGCACAGAGCCCTGACCTCAACCCCATCAAACACCTTTGAGATGAATTGGAACGCTGACTGCGAGCCCGGCCTAATGATCCAATATCAGTAATAATATTGTGGCTGAATGGAAGCAAGTCCCCGCAGCAATGTTCCAACATCTAGTGGAAATCCTTCCCAGAAGAGTGGAGGTTGTTATAGCAGCAGAGGGGGGACCAACTCCATATTAATGCCCATGATTTTGGAATGAGATGTTCGACGAGCAGGTGTCCACATACTTTTGGTCATGTAGTGCATGTACCACCTGGTATTTGGTAACTAAGAGTTCAGCTGTGAGTAGTAGATGTCATCTCTGAGTTGGTGTGTGTCATGTTTGTGTACGTCTCACCTGGTTGATGGGCACTGGTGGACATGAATCGCGTGCGGCGATTTGGCGTGAGAGCACATATCCACCGCAGCTTATCACTCCTGGCAGAGGCACACAGGAACACATGGGAGATTGATCCATTATAAACAATGACATACAGAGAAATACTGTACAGAGTACACTAGGTACCGAGGGGTCTTGAGACACACACACACACACACACACACACACATATACATATGTATATACACACACACACACACACACACACATATGTATATATGTGTATACACACACAACACACATATGTATATATGTATATACACACACACACACATACATATGTATATACACACACACACACACACATAAAATACTGTTAGTTGTAGTCACTCACATGCTGGAGGTCTTGAGCATGTAGTTGACAGGCCTCTCCTCCTGGTTCTCCAGGAGTTTCAGGTTGAACACATTGGCCAGCATCTGACCCTGGTCTTCCAGGTCCTCAGTTCTCAGCATGGCCCGCGTGCTCGAGTCCAGCACCTGGTACTTCTCACCACTGACACACACATATTTATATAAATAAACAAAGTCTGCTGAGAGCACAGGGCAGTTAGGCAGGTAGTATACTTCGAAACTGCCTGTATACAAAATAATGTGCCGAGGGGGGGAGCAATAGAAAGTTCCAGACTGAAAGTGGGTGTGCTGTGACCCACAATGACCACTAGCTGTCTGTGTGATGATGTCATGTGCTGACCTGGAGCTGCGCTTGGTGATGAGCAGCAGGTTGTTGAAGAGGAACAGGTAGACAGGGTGGTGGAGCTTCTTGCTCCGCATGGTCCTAGTGCTCTTGGGCCCAGCCATCTGCTGCACCTCACCCTTCTTCAGCAGCCAGCGGGAGTGAGAGATCACCGGCACCGACTGGAGGGAAAGGGTCACAGTTCACAAGGTCAGAGTTCAACTCAGGGTTATTATAAATCATGGAGAACCCTTTTTTTTAACAATAGAGTTTTTATATTTGAAATGCAAAACATTTTCGGTCCATCAACCTCCTTAAAGGATTCAAACAGACAATGAACCTAACTGCGATAGATAACCTTTGACTAAGTCTGTTTGTGCCAGTCTGGCAGTGTAACTGTTTTACTATATAGAATATAGATATGTTGTCCCATGACTGGCAGCTGCAGGTACCTTAGACTTGAACTCCAGTGTTTTCTCAATGCTGATGAGTTCCTCTGTACGACTCATCTTCCTCACACCCTCGTTGCACTCCTTCACAATCTGACATGCACACAAACAAACCATTATAAGGAACAAATCCCAATGCTCCCTTGGAATTGAATATTGTCAGTTAATGACATGCTCCGGAACATTGGCGACTAAGCATTTTTTTAAACCTCCCGCTTTGGGCTGGATGTGTCAATGTGTAGTTTATGTAAGGGATAATCAATGAGGGGCTATGCATTCTATGGAAAATAATGAATGACATGGAAGGTTTTCCAAGACGCGCTAACGGAGTGAAACCCCGAGTTGATTATCCCTTTAATACCATGGTTATAATTGAACACATTTGCCACTAGAAATATGTTCATTTGCCAGTATAAATCTGTTCAACACCCACTGAAGTATCTAGCAAGTTTACTAGATAGCTACAGTAGTTGCCGTGGTAACCAAATAGACTTGCTAGTTTCGCTAACCAAATCATTAGTCCTAGCTTGCTATTATGAAAATCGAATTCAACAGCAGCTCAAACATGTAAAAATGAAATATAACCATTGAATTCTGACGTGCAAATATACCATGCGTTATAGGGACATAATGGGTACACTAGAATGCCCCTCAAGCCAATCAGAAAGGAGTATTCAACAATGTCATTGTACAAACATGCATAATCTATCAACATAATTACTGTTTTACCTCAATTATCCACAAATTTCCTAGTTTGAAAGCGACTGTTTACCGGAAGCTAAACGGCACCATGTCTGCACACGTGTCATAGTACTACATTTTCGGGCACCACTTCTGGCTCGTGGGCGCTACTTTCAGAACTACTGGCAAATATGTCTACAAAAGTACCGGAGAATCTTTTTAACAGAACATTACTGGGAAGCAAATAATGTATGCAAAACGTGAGTCCAAAGGAATGGGTGCTGAACCTGTTTCAGAGCTGTAGAGGCTATGCTCCAATTAAAACCACATTCCTTTGTTTGTGACGATGACAATTAACCTCATGACAGTCATCATTCCACACAAAGCATAGAGAGGCGTGACAAGACTAAGTCTTCTGAAAATGATGAACGGCGATGATTGTTTTCTGATGTAACACTCAACACCATGACATGAGTCTATAATCACCACCAGCACTACTTCCTCCAACACGCCCCAGGCCAGTACTGAACCCAATCCAGCATGCTTTCATCTCTCCCAGACTGGTTTGGTACTGTTACTGTACCCGCATCAGTACTGGACCCAAGTCAGCACTCCCCCCTACTGTACCTGCTCCAGCTGCTGGTGAGCCCTGATGGCATTAGCCTCAATCTCTGAATTCTCCTCTGCCTTCTTCAGAATGTTCTGCAAGCAAACACAGCATCAGAAATTCAAAGCAATACCTACATCCTGAATACTGCAATATGTTAGCACACTGTAAAGCATTATCACAACTATTATTAACTTTTAAGAAACGCCATGTTTACCTGGACCAGCATTTTGAGTCGTGTGATCCTCTGGAAGGGGAGGATGAGGAAGGATGTGAAGGACAGGCCTCGGACACACGGATGGTTCTCCAGCTGAGCCATGGCCTCGCGGAATAACTGATTTCCCTGTCTGGACAAAAACACATGCATGTTCAAACCACCCCAAACTGAATCAATGATGTTGTCTGACCACATACGGTCTATGTAGAGAGTAGACAAGCTTCAGAGTTGATAGATGTTGCAGCAGACTAGTTACTACATGAGCAATAAACAGTTTTGCCAACTCATTTTCAGGTTAATTTGCTAGAGGCAGGTTGATTTGTGGCTAAAAGTTGCTAAATGACGTTGATGTCTTTGCGTAAAACAGAGTCATTATGTAGAATACACAATAACGTTACTCAAATTGACTGGCCATCTAGGCAAAAAAAGGGGGGAATACATTTGTTCAGGTACAGACTCCCACTTTTCTGTACAATTAGATTGAGACATGTTGATTTTTGTTGTAAATTATTTTCAAGATCAAACATTCGTGACCAACTATATTCATTGGGTTTGGCTCGTCGAACCCGCACTACAGCTGCTGAAGTCAGCCAACAATGATTTGCTGAAATTGCTGCTGACCTGCTGCTGCCTGTGCACGAGTTGAGCGCCTGCTGCTGATGTCACTCACAACGCACTTTTGCAGCCAGGCACGTGTGTTGTGACTGAGTGTGTGACAGAGAAAATCGTGTGTCATTTAGAGGGAAAATGCGTGCATTCTAGCGGTTGAGTCACTTTTCAAAAATTGCTAAAAGTTCCAAATACATTTTTAAAAAGTAGCTACATTTGTTGCTAGTTGCTGATTGAAAAACAAGTTGTCAGGGTAGTCTGAAAAGTTGCTAAATCTAGCAACAAAAAAAATGCTAGATTGGCATCACTGGCAACAAATCATCACACTGACGTCATCCAGGCAAGTCCAAACACACAGATCCATCCTTCCATACGATGTGTCCAACGAAAAACCACAGCCACTTGTAGACTATGACTTCACACACACTGTCTTAGCAGTACAACCAACTGCCCAGCAGAGGTCTCCCTCGCTAAAGTTACCTTGATCTCTAGCTCAGCAAGCTTAGTTCTTTCCACACAGTGTTTAATAAGAATTAAGAGGGTTTTTTGCATAGAGAGGACAACGCTACATCACATTATATGGAACATGTCAATACAGCACATACCGGCCTTTACTAAATGTTGACGCAAACTACGTGCAGCCTGTCAATAATCTGGTTAGGAATGAGAGGCATCAGTGAAAACCTTTTCAAAATCTCCCAGCCAGCAGGGCAAAACAGCTGCTCACACTAATGTCACCAATACCTCGGTGACTCAGAGCACAGTCACTGACGTTCTGTATGTCATTAATGCTATGCAGAGGATCGCTATATCACATTATATGGAACATGTCAATACAGCACATACCGGTAAGTGCCAAAATAATGGAAACACGAGTAAATGATGGATACCAAGTATATTGAAAGTAAGTGCTTCCACACAGGTGTTGTTCCTGAGTTAATGAAGCTATTAACATCCCATTGTGCTTAGGGTCACGTATAAAAATGCTGGGCAGTCCATTATTTTGGCTTCCATGGCTATTACCCCAAAGGACGACAATGCCCCATCCACAGGGCATGATTGGCCACTGAATGGTTTGATGGAAGAATGTTGGAGGGATGCGACACCAGAGTTAAAGACACGTAGAATCTATGCCAAGGTACATTGAAGCTGTTCTGGCTCATGGTGGACTAACACCGTATTAAATCAAATAAAATGTTTTGTCACATGCGCCGAATACAACAGTGAAATGCGTACTTACAAGCCCTTAACCAACAATGCAGTTAAGAAAATTGAGTGTTAAGAAAGTATTTATTAAAATCAACTGAAGCAAAAAAAAATAACAATAAAATAAACAGTAACAAGGCTATATTCAGGGGGTACCAAGTCAATGCACAGGTTAGTCGAGGTAATATGTACATGTAGGTAGACGTAAAGGGACTATGCATAGATAATAAACAGAGAGTAGCAGCAGTGTGAAAATGGAGATGGGTCAATGTAAATAGTCCAGGTAGCCATTTGATAAGCTGTTCAGGAGTCTTAGGACTTGGGGGTAGCAGCTGTTAAGAAGCCTTTTGGACGCTTGCCGTGCGATAGCAGAGAGAACAGTCTATTTCTCGGGTGGCTGGAGTCTTTGGCAATTTTTAGGGCCTTCCTCTGACACCGCCTGGTATAGAGGTCCTGGATGGCAGGAAGCTTGGCCCCAGTGATGTACTGGGGCCAAGTGATGTACTACCCTCTGTAGTGCCTTGCGATCGGAGGCCGAGCAGTTGCCATATCAGGTCAGGATGCTCTCGATGGTGCAGCTGTCAAACTTTTTGAGCCAAATCTTTTCAGTCTCCTGAGGGGTAATAGGCATTGTCGTGCCCTCTTCACAACTGTCTCGGTGTGTTTGGATCATGATAGTTTGTTGGTGATGTGGACACCAAGGAACTTGAAGCTCTCAACCTGCTCCACAACAGCCCCATCGATGAGAATGGGGACGTGCTCGGTCCACATTATCCTGTAGTCCACGATCATCTCATTTGTCTAGATCACATTGAGGGAGAGGTTGTTGTCCTGGCACCACATGGCCAGGTCTCTGACCTCCCTATAGGCCGTCTCATCGTTGTTGTTGATCAGGCCTACCACTGTTGTGTCATCCACAAACTTGATGGTGGTGTTGGAGTCATGCCTGGCCATGCAGTCATGAGGGGTCTGAGCACGTTGATTTTGTGGAATTTATTTTTCTTAATGCGTTTGAGACAATCAGTTGTGTTTTGACAAGGTAGGGGTGGTATACAGAAGATAGCCCTATTTGGTAAAATATCAAGTCCATATTATGACAAGAACAGCTCAAATAAGCAAAGATAAATGACAGTCCATCATTACTTTAAGACATTGAGGTCAGTCATTACAGAACATTTCAAGAACAAGAAGTGCAGTCGCAAAAACCCTCAAGCACTATGATGAAACCAGCTCTCATGAAGACCACCACAGGAAAGGAAGAGTTGCTGCAGAGGAGCGCTTTACAGAGTTCAAATAACAGACAACTGTTCAGAGGAGACTGTGTGAATCTGGCCTTCATGGTCAAATTGCTGCAGCAAAACCACTACTAAATGACACCAATAAGAAGAAGAGACTTGCTTGGGCCAAGAAACATGAGCAATGGACATTAGACCTGTGGAAATCTGTCCTTTGGTCTGATGAGTTCAAATTTGAGATTTTTGGTTCCAACCGCCGTGTCTTTGAGACGCAGAGCAGGTGAACAGATGATCTCTGCATGTGTGGTTCCCTCTGAAGCATGGAACAAAATGTTATTCAATGCAGAGGTGTTCTGTTGTTATCATAGCCACAGCTCAAGGTTCTTTAAGGATTTGTTCTGTTCAGTCACTACGATGGACAGCCACTTTCCACTGTGCTGAAAGTCATGTGTTATTCTGTCATACAACTCATAGACCATCTTATTCAGTCAGTACATAGGTCTACTGCGCATAAATCACATAGATAGTCTTACTCAACTGTCAACTCTAAATTGAAAATAATGATCTGTGATGGTCAACAGTTTGGCACAGCTGCCATACCAACCACAACTCCATCTCTATTGTACTACTGCACAGAGAGGTTACACAACATATGGTACTACTGTAGACATTAGTTGGAGGGGTACCCACAGA
The DNA here is from genome assembly GCF_023373465.1 of Oncorhynchus keta. Lineage (NCBI taxonomy): Eukaryota > Metazoa > Chordata > Actinopteri > Salmoniformes > Salmonidae > Oncorhynchus > Oncorhynchus keta. The sequence continues at coordinate 33,482,171 of NC_068438.1, read as the reverse complement.
GGTTACACAACATATGGTACTACTGTAGACATTAGTTGGAGGGGTACCCACAGAGAGGTTACACAACATATGGTACTACTGTAGACATTAGTTGGAGGGGTACCCACAGAGAGGTTACACAACATATGGTACTACTGTAGACATTAGTTGGAGGGGTACCCACAGAGAGGTTACACAACATATGGTACTACTGTAGACATTAGTTGGAGGGGTACCCACAGAGGTTACACAACATATGGTACTACTGTAGACATTAGTTGGAGGGGTACCCACAGAGGTTACACAACATATGGTACTACTGTAGACATTAGTTGGAGGGGTACCCACAGAGGTTACACAACATATGGTACTACTGTAGACATTAGTTGGAGGGGTACCCACAGAGGTTACACAACATATGGTACTACTGTAGACATTAGTTGGAGGGGTACCCACAGAGAGGTTACACAACATATGGTACTACTGTAGACATTAGTTGGAGGGGTACCCACAGAGAGGTTACACAACATATGGTACTACTGTAGACATTAGTTGGAGGGGTACCCACAGAGGTTACACAACATATGGTACTACTGTAGACATTAGTTGGAGGGGTACCCACAGAGAGGTTACACAACATATGGTACTACTGTAGACATTAGTTGGAGGGGTACCCACAGAGGTTACACAACATATGGTACTACTGTAGACATTAGTTGGAGGGGTACCCACAGAGAGGTTACACAACATATGGTACTACTGTAGACATTAGTTGGAGGGGTACCCACAGAGGTTACACAACATATGGTACTACTGTAGACATTAGTTGGAGGGGTACCCACAGAGGTTACACAACATATGGTACTACTGTAGACATTAGTTGGAGGGGTACCCACAGAGAGGTTACACAACATATGGTACTACTGTAGACATTAGTTGGAGGGGTACCCACAGAGAGGTTACACAACATATGGTACTACTGTAGACATTAGTTGGAGGGGTACCCACAGAGGTTACACAACATATGGTACTACTGTAGACATTAGTTGGAGGGGTACCCACAGAGGTTACACAACATATGGTACTACTGTAGACATTAGTTGGAGGGGTACCCACAGAGGTTACACAACATATGGTACTACTGTAGACATTAGAGGGGTACCCACAGAGAGGTTACACAACATATGGTACTACTGTAGACATTAGTTGGAGGGGTACCCACACAGAGGTTACACAACATATGGTACTACTGTAGACATTAGTTGGAGGGGTACCCACAGAGAGGTTACACAACATATGGTACTACTGTAGACATTAGTTGGAGGGGTACCCACAGAGGTTACACAACATATGGTACTACTGTAGACATTAGTTGGAGGGGTACCCACAGAGGTTACACAACATATGGTACTACTGTAGACATTAGTTGGAGGGGTACCCACAGAGAGGTTACACAACATATGGTACTACTGTAGACATTAGTTGGAGGGTACCCACAGAGGTTACCAACATATGGTACTACTGTAGACATTAGTTTACCCACAGAGGTTACACAACATATGGTACTACTGTAGACATTAGTTGGAGGGGTACCCACAGAGGTTACACAACATATGGTACTACTGTAGACATTAGTTGGAGGGGTACCCACAGAGAGGTTACACAACATATGGTACTACTGTAGACATTAGTTGGAGGGGTACCCACAGAGGTTACACAACATATGGTACTACTGTAGACATTAGTTGGAGGGGTACCCACAGAGAGGTTACACAACATATGGTACTACTGTAGACATTAGTTGGAGGGGTACCCACAGAGAGGTTACACAACATATGGTACTACTGTAGACATTAGTTGGAGGGGTACCCACAGAGGTTACACAACATATGGTACTACTGTAGACATTAGTTGGAGGGGTACCCACAGAGAGGTTACACAACATATGGTACTACTGTAGACATTAGTTGGAGGGGTACCCACAGAGGTTACACAACATATGGTACTACTGTAGACATTAGTTGGAGGGGTACCCACAGAGGTTACACAACATATGGTACTACTGTAGACATTAGTTGGAGGGGTACCCACAGAGAGGTTACACAACATATGGTACTACTGTAGACATTAGTTGGAGGGGTACCCACAGAATGCGTCGGTAGTTCTTCTCCTGATACACCTGGTTGATGACGTAGGTGATAAAGACGTGGAAGTGCTTGACGGCGTGGTCGTGGACGATGTCACACACCTCTGAGATCTGGAGGGACTGTTCGATGCGGTTCTCCAGGTCCATCAGGAACCTAAGGAAGGGTGTATAGTATGACATCATCAGCAGGGGACAGTTGAATAAATGTCACCGTACAACTATTACACTATGATATGGAATGAAAGATGATTAAGGACTTGTTTGGTTTTTACTTTCAGAAAGCTTAACAGCAGTTTAGTGGGGTCAGTAATCAAACATTGCAGAGAGGATGGGGGGGTTGATTAGTCACACACACACAAATGCTTCTCTTACCTCTCACTGGCCTTCATCACCTCCTCAATGTTGGAGAACAGGAAGTGCATGTCTGATTGGCTGAGTGTGTTGACCAGCACAGGGTTTTTCAGGAAGTGAGTCTCCAGCACCTCCAGACTCTTGTAGTAGGACGCCTCTGAGGTTACCAGCTCAAACATGGCCTAGAGAAGAGAGAGAAGACACAGGTCAAGAAGGCATTCACTTACAATTCAAGTAAGACCTCTCTGAACTTTTACCCTACAGTATAACCTTTCACCTCTCTCTGCTGTACAGCCCTTCCCTTTACTGTATGACCTTTGACCTCACACCTCTTGTATGATGATCTCTCTCTGCAGTAGCTGGGTGAGCAGGCCGCTCTGCTGCACAACCTCCAGGTTCTGCCACAGACTCAGAGAGCGGGAGTTGTTCCTCAACTGCAGCTGCAGGGCTGGTGGGGACGTCACCCCTAACCCCACGCTGACCCCATAGGTCAACCCTTCCTGCTGCCGTCGCTGCTCGATCTCCTGCTGCTTGGATGTGTCCCGGTACTCCTGGTACAGGAAGGCTGGAGGGAAGAAAGGGACAAAATAGAAAGAAAAAAGAGAAGGAAGACAACATGAGTCTGAGCACATGGTCGTGTTTGTTTGATAACAATATTATATTATTATGGTTATTTAGCAGACACTTAGTCTGAAGCCACATCACAGCATGTGGCCCATGGGGGAATCAAACTTATAACTCACAACTACACTTTGGTGTCTTTACATTGACACCCGTGACCTAGAACTAAAACGTTCCCTTTATATTTATGTGAAATCGTGGAGTTGTGTAACTACATGAGTTATTGTGTATAGTCAATTTGAAAGGAATGGATCTCATCTCCCATGAAAGAATGGATCTCATCTCCCATGAAAGAATGGATCTCATCTCCCATGAAAGAATGGATCTCATCTCCCATGAAAGAATGGATCTCATCTCCCATGAAAGAATGGATCTCATCTCCCATGAAAGAATGGATCTCATCTCCCATGAAAGAATGGATCTCATCTCCCATGAAAGAATGGATCTCATCTCCCATGAAAGAATGGATCTCATCTCCCATGAAAGAATGGATCTCATCTCCTTTGCATATTGGCAGGGCACCAGTGGCTGACTTGACTTCACATTTCTCAGTCCTCTCTACCTTTCCCTCAGCCAGTTTCAGGTGAAAGAGGGCTGGATATTTGCACATTGATAAGCGGGGTGGTTAGTTGCGGAGGAGAACGTTGGCACTGTGTGTGCATGCATGCATGTGTGAGTGTGTTCTGTCCTCTCCACTACAGAGGTTAAGGTGATGTTGAAAAGCAGGAAACAGTTGCATACGCCCCCTTAGTCAGATTCAAATGCTAACCTATTGTAGGTGGGCGTCTGGTATTGACACTTATATAAAAGAGGGAGAGAAAAGAGGGCTATAAAGACAGTCCGAGTGAGAGATTGAGAGAGAAGAAAGAGACACGCTTAAACCAACATGTTGACAATAAGCACTTTCACCTGAGTTCTTCTATTAATGCATCCTTTCAAAGGACATTATTTTATTTACATATACAGAACAGGTGTGCAGCACATTTTTCACCCTGCAAGTGTGCAGCACCTGACCTTTAACCTTGCTCTGAACTCATCTATACCCATGACTGTAAGCACAGAGAACAGAGCCCCACCACACACTAAACTTAACCTTCAACCTTGACGGATGCACAAGTTTTAAGTGATAGATGGATGCAACTTCAGGGAAATCTTTTTCTTTTTAAGGCAATGTCATAGGATAGATATGTTGTTGTTAACAGCAGTATGTGTGTGTGTGTGTGTGTTCTATACCTGCATTCATGCGTGTACCTGAATGTGCTTGTGTGTATTACCATCTGCGCATGTGTGTGTGGTGGAACAGAGAATATCATTATGTCAGTGCAGCAGCAGCTCTGGAGGTTGAAGTGCTGTGGGTGGAATACATATGTTACCTCCAACTTGCATGGAATTGACAGTTCTACTGGCTACATCTTTCTCACCAATGTTCTTGACAATGTTGAGACTGTAGCAGATGGATTCTATTTTCAATGGTGTTGAGCCCTTTCTTTCCCCATTGCTCACCAACCTGAGTAGAGAAAGAGAGAAAAAATAAAGATGAGATGAGCAAGGAGATGCTTTGACGTCAACGGCAAAGCACTGTTCATCCTATAATTTACAACAATTCGAAGACAATCATTGGAGCATCTGGAGGTCTATGAGTCAGATTGAGAGCACTTCATTTCACATTGTCCAAATACCATCTGTTCATTATACTTGGTCTCCTGACACTGCATGAGAAATGTTAGATATTCATATCTCAACAGGCTACCAATAGATCCTTGTTCCCACAGACATTACTTCTATGTGAGATTCCATCCTCAAAATCAATAATATGCATTTTAAAAAGAAGATTCACATAAAATGAGGAATATATTCATGCCCCAAGATTTCAACCAGAGCCCAGGGACTTTATGCTACCAATATGAATTTGATAGAAGGTACAGAAATGCTGCAAATCCCACAGGCACAAAAAAAAAGATGACTGCAAGTTTATCTCCACACTGCCTAGCTCACTACATACTGTTTTAGTACTTCACTGAGCACCTCTTCATATTACTATTACACAGAAATAAATCACCTGCAACATACTACCAATTAGCACATAAGTACCACTTGCAGAAACCAACAGTTCTTCTCCCCATCTTTTTACCTGAGTTTGACCCCCTCTACGTCGACCCCCTCTTCCGCTGGTTGCGGTGACTGTGTGTCCCCTCCGGGCTCCCGTACAGAGCAGGCGGCGGTGCGTTCTGAGAGGCTCTCCATGTCTTCAGTGTGTGCGTGCATGCCATGTGTCCGATACAACAGAGCGCTAGAAACAGAGGAGGAGGAAGTGGAGCCCCCTCCACACTGACCGCTAGCTGGAGAAGCATCTGCGCTCCTCCTCCCTCCTTCTCCTCCGCTCCTCATCCAAAGAGGGGAAGAAGCCCCGCTAGAAAGTATGTGTGGGCTCCTGGGCTCCCCGTTGCTTGGCAACACAGTTCCAGAATGGAGTGTACGTGGAGATGTTGGCATACTACATACAACAGGAACACAGTAATAAGCAGCTGCAATAACAATAAGTAAAAGAGATATCTCTACTTGAAGATGAGGCAAATATAACTAACTGTATTACAGTAACAAAAAAGTATGAAAATGTATGCACTCACTACTTTAAGTCGCTCTAAATAAGAGCATCTGCTAAATGACTCAAATGTGAATTTAACAAACACTCAGAAAACAGATTTTCCTTGACACAATATATGGGATAAAGAGCAGTGCAGCTTGCTTTAGGCTCATATCTCACTCAATGGAAAGGCAGCTCATAAAAGACAATGATAAAATGGTTGCTTCTCAGTTTGAGTGTGTGTGTGAGTGTCTGGGTTTGAATCAGTCTGGCCTGGCTTATGGCGAGGCTCACCGTCGTGCCCGGGGAGATAAGGGAGGTTTCTGGAGATCAGGGACACTGAGGGTGCTGCTGCCTGACCTGCTGGCTGGGCTGGGCTCTGGGCCAGGCCTCAGAGAGACTGCAGGGCCTGAAAGAGGAAGAGGGAGAAGATAATTAAGGATTAAGGGAAAGGGGTGTGAGCAAAGAGGAAACAGTGGGTGAAGGACAAGGAAAATAGAGGAGCTCTACCTCTATTTTCTATATTAAAACACACACACAGTGAGTACAGGGCTGATTGGCAGGTGGTCATGACTTTGAAACCTCCTTTAGATGGAATAATGTGTTGCTAGGAGAGCCTCCTGAGTTGGATTGAGGGAGTGTTTACAGCAGATTACTGTACACTGGGACACGTGAATAACTGGGTTTTCCTCTCAGTGCTGAACTAGTCTACTTAGTGATTGTTTTTCAATGGCACTGTTTGCCTAGCAGCTCCATTCTGATTCTATAAAAGCTGCTGCACCACTGACTAACACCGTTCAGACCCGATTTTCCTCTGGCAAACTGACACCAAGTGGGTGTGTTAAGTGAGTGATTATCTCACGAGAACACTCATACAGTGAAATTTGATTTCGTCAACTATAAGCTCTTGATAAACAGCTGTGTGAATCCAATTTAACAAAATAGACATTGAGATGTCAACTATTGTCTATACAACTAAAACGAAGGACAATATTATATTTTGAATGTGGTACATGAGGTCACAAACACATTGGACTTTGGGGGTGGCAGCATTTTTGGTCAGGAAACTCATCCTTAGCTAGCTGAATCCTCTACTTCCTGGTTGCTGACTCAGACAGACCATAATAATAACCAAGAACTCCTCAGAAGACTATACACTTGGCAGACTATCAATGTCAACACTTAAAGGATTAAGGGAATCAGATAAATCGAGTAGGGAGATGGGATAGCGTTGTAAGATTCTGGCCAATGGGCATACAGTTTGAACTTTCTCAACACTCCACAGTGGACAAGGTACCTCCTGTTCTTTGATCCATCTAACCTTCACTGACATGAAAGAGCTTGATTATCCGATTATCCAGTGTTATCCGGGATCCTTGGGATGTCCCTACCCTAAACCTTAACCCTTCCTTTAACCATTTTAATGAGGTAGGGACTATCCAAGGACCTCAGATTGCATGGACCAATCTGGATAGCTAGTCCTCAAATTCCCCTTTTCTGAGATTGACCCCAAATAAGCAGGAGGCAATTGCTTCCATATGTTCCAGGTTATTGTTGTAACAGAAGTTCTATTCACCCACCGATTAAGTAATGAATGATATGCATCAGTTAAGTGCCACCTTTTTCTGCTGATCTAAGACCACAGAGGGCAAAGGCACATGTTATTCTAGTTAAGTGAATATGCCCGAGAAGCCGGTGTTTGGAGGATATATTGGCACGGGTTCATCTTGGACCGGTAACCAAACCAATATATCACTTTTATACAACGGGTCACCAACATATTCAAACAATGATTGACATATTTTCATTTAAATCTGTATGAACTTATTTATACTGTTTAATACTTACATGAGATATATTCCAGACACAAATCAATGATTGGTACACAAGCCAGCTTGTCCTTCGTTCTATCGGTTGCCAGAGGCAACTCAATCATTACATTTTTTTGTTCTAAATCTATGGACCCGACCCAGTCGTTCATTCTAAAATGTTCCGTTGCCATGATGGTTGGTAACGTTCTTATCCCTTGCTTGCTAGCTAGCTAGCCAACTTTGGCTAACACAGTCACACCTAACAGTGTAGCCAGAATAACAGAATAATAAACACAAATATATGTGTTTGGGTTTGTTTAATCTATTGTCTAGTGATTTTGCGGGGATATATCCTTAACAATGAGTTAATGAGCAGCAAGAGATCGAATTTCAATATTGAAACAAAGTTGCAAATATCAGAGAGACAGCAAGCAAGGTAATTACAAATCTCCAATGCTGAAAACCAAATGCTTGTCTAAATTTTTTTTTTTTAATTCTAGACACTTTTTACAGTGTAGATCTAGTATATAAATTGCCTGGCTGAGCTGATGAGACAGTGGCGGTGTCCCGTTCCTGTAGGTTCATGCTCTACAACATCCGCAGAGTACGACCCTGCCTCACACAGGAAGCGGCGCAGGTCCTAATCCAGGCACTTGTCATCTCCCGTCTTGACTACTGCAACTCGCTATTGGCTGGGCTCCCTGCCTGTGCCATTAAACCCCTACAACTCATCCAGAACGCCGCAGCCCGTCTGGTGTTCAACCTTCCCAAGTTCTCTCACGTCACCCCGCTCCTCCGCTCTCTCCACTGGCTTCCAGTTGAAGCTCGCATCCGCTACAAGACCATGGTGCTCGCCACGGAGCTGTGAGGGGAACGGCACCTCAGTACCTCCAGGCCCTGATCAGGCCCTACACCCAAACAAGGGCACTGCGTTCATCCACCTCTGGCCTGCTCGCCTCCCTACCACTGAGGAAGTACAGTTCCCGCTCAGCCCAGTCAAAACTGTTCGCTGCTCTGGCCCCCAATGGTGGAACAAACTCCCTCACGACGCCAGGACAGCGGAGTCAATCACCACCTTCCGGAGACACCTGAAACCCCACCTCTTCAAGGAATACCTAGGATAGGGTAAGTAAGGGTAAGTAATCCTTCTCACCCCCCCCAACAAGATTTAGATGCAAGTGGCTGTTCCACTGGTTGTCATAGGTGTTTGCACCAATTTGTAAGTCGCTCTGGATAAGAGCGTCTGCTAAATGACTTAAATGTAAATGTAAATGATTGGCAGTCAGATGGAACAGAGTAAATAGACATTTCAACATCATAGATTTACCTGGCGGTAACTTCACCTCAGTGCCTAGGAAACACACACACACACACACACACACACACACACACACACACACACACACACACACACACACACACACACACACACACACACACACACACACACACACACACACACACACACACACACACACACACACACACACACACAAGAAAGAGCCAGTCCCACAGACACCTCAGTAGCTATGAAAAGCCAGTCCCACCTCAGTCGGCCAGTCCCACCTCAGTAGCTATGAAACGGCCAGTCCCACCTCAGTAGCTATGAAACGGCCAGTCCCACCTCAGTAGTCCCACCTCAGTAGCTATGAAACGGCCAGTCCCACCTCAGTAGCTATGAAACGGCCAGTCCCACCTCAGTAGCTATGAAACGGCCAGTCCCACCTCAGTAGCTATGAAACGCCAGTCCCACCTCAGTAGCTATGAAAGCTATGGCCAGTCCCACCTCAGTAGCTATGAAACGCCAGCCAGTCCCACCTCAGTAGCTATGAAACGGCCAGTCCCACCTCAGTAGCTATGAAACGGCCAGTCCCACCTCAGTAGCTATGAAACGGCCAGTCCCACCTCAGTAGCTATGAAACGGCCAGTCCCACCTCAGTAGCTATGAAACGGCCAGTCCCACCTCAGTAGCTATGAAACGGCCAGTCCCACCTCAGTAGCTATGAAACGGCCAGTCCCACCTCAGTAGCTATGAAACGGCCAGTCCCACCTCAGTAGCTATGAAACGGCCAGTCCCACCTCAGTAGCTATGAAACGGCCAGTCCCACCTCAGTAGCTATGAAACGGCCAGTCCCACCTCAGTAGCTATGAAACGGCCAGTCCCACCTCAGTAGCTATGAAACGGCCAGTCCCACCTCAGTAGCTATGAAACGGCCAGTCCCACCTCAGTAGCTATGAAACGGCCAGTCCCACCTCAGTAGCTATGAAACTGCCAGTCCCACCTCAGTAGCTATGAAACGGCCAGTCCCACAGACACACACCTCAGTAGCTATGAAACAGCCAGTCCCACCTAAGTAGCTATGAAACAGCCAGTCCCACAGACACACACCTCAGTAGCTATGAAACAGCCAGTCCCACCTCAGTAGCTATGAAACGGCCAGTCCCACCTCAGTAGCTATGAAACGGCCAGTCCCACCTCAGTAGCTATGAAACGGCCAGTCCCACCTCAGTAGCTATGAAACGGCCAGTCCCACCTCAGTAGCTATGAAACGGCCAGTCCCACCTCAGTAGCTATGAAACGGCCAGTCCCACCTCAGTAGCTATGAAACGGCCAGTCCCACCTCAGTAGCTATGAAACGCCAGTCCCACCTCAGTAGCTATCAGAAATGAAACAGCCAGTCCCACCTCAGTAGCTATGAAACAGCCAGTCCCACCTCAGTAGCTATGAAACGGCCAGTCCCACCAGTAGCTATGAAACGGCCAGTCCCTCAGTAGCTATGAAACGGCCAGTCCCACCTCAGTAGCTATGAAACGGCCAGTCCCACCTCAGTAGCTATGAAACGGCCAGTCCCACCTCAGTAGCTATGAAACGGCCAGTCCCACAGACACACACCTCAGTAGCTATGAAACAGCCAGTCCCACAGACACACACCTCAGTAGCTATGAAACAGCCAGTCCCACAGACACACACCTCAGTAGCTATGAAACAGCCAGTCCCACAGACACACACCTCAGTAGCTATGAAACAGCCAGTCCCACAGACACACACCTCAGTAGCTATGAAACAGCCAGTCCCACAGACACACACCTCAGTAGCTATGAAACAGCCAGTCCCACAGACACACACCTCAGTAGCTATGAAACAGCCAGTCCCACAGACACACACCTCAGTAGCTATGAAACAGCCAGTCCCACCTCAGCTACACCTCACAGTCAGTCCCACACACACACACACACACCTCAGTAGCTGAAACATGAAACAGCCAGTCCACACACACACACCTCAGTAGCTATGAAACAGCCAGTCCCACAGACACACACCTCAGTAGCTATGAAACAGCCAGTCCCACACACACACACACCACCTCAGTAGCTATGAAAAGCCAGTCCCCAGTCCCCCACACACACCTCAGTAGCTATGAAACAGCCAGTCCCCACACACACACCTCAGTAGCTATGAAACAGCCAGTCCCACACACACACACCTCAGTAGCTATGAAACAGCCAGTCCCACACACACACCTCAGTAGCTATGAAACAGCCAGTCCCACACACACACACCTCAGTAGCTATGAAACAGCCAGTCCCACACACACACACACACTCAGTAGCATGAAACAGCCAGTCCCACACACACCTCAGTAGCTATGAAACAGCCAGTCCCACACACACACCTCAGTAGCTATGAAACAGCCAGTCCCCACACACACACACCTCAGTAGCTATGAAACAGCCAGTCCCCACACACACACCTCAGTAGCCATTGAACAGCCAGTCCACACACACACACACCTCAGTAGCTATGAAACAGCCAGTCCCACACACACCTCAGTAGCTATGAAACAGCCAGTCCCACACACACACCTCAGTAGCTATGAAACAGCCAGTCCCACACACACACCTCAGTAGCTATGAAACAGCCAGTCCCACACACACCTCAGTAGCTATGAAACAGCCAGTCCCACACACACACCTCAGTAGCTATGAAACAGCCAGTCCCACACACACACCTCAGTAGCTATGAAACAGCCAACAGCTATGAAACAGTCCCACACACACCTCAGTAGCTATGAAACAGCCAGTCCCACACACACACACCTCAGTAGCTATGAAACAGCCAGTCCCACACACACACACACACACACCACACACCTCAGTAGCTATGAAACAGCCAGTCCCACACACACACCTCAGTAGCTATGAAACAGCCAGTCCACACACACACACACACACACACACACACACCTCAGTAGCTATGAAACAGCCAGTCCCACACACACTATGAAACACACCTCAGTAGCTATGAAACAGCCAGTCCCCACACACACACACACCTCAGTAGCTATGAAACAGCCAGACACACCTCAGTAGCCAGTCCCCACCCACACACACACACACCTCAGTAGCTATGAAAAAGCCAGTCCCACACACACACTCAGTAGCACCTCAGTAGCTATGAAACAGCCAGTCCCCACACACACCTCAGTAGCTATGAAACAGCCAGTCCCACACACACACCTCAGTAGCTATGAAACAGTCAGTCCACACACACACACACACAGCCACACACACACCTCAGTAGCTATGAAACAGCCAGTCCACACACACACACACACCTCAGTAGCTATGAAACAGTCAGTCCACACACAGTAGCTATGAAACAGCCACACACACACACCTCAGTAGCTATGAAACAGCCAGTCCCCCACACACACACCTCAGTAGCTATGAAAAGGCCAGTCCCACACACACCTCAGTAGCTATGAAAAAGCCAGTCCCACACACACACCTCAGTAGCTATGAAACAGCCAGTCCCACACACACACCCCAGTAGCTATGAAACAGCCAGTCCCACACACACACACCCCAGTAGCTATGAAACAGCCAGTCCCACACACACACACCAGTAGCTATGAAACAGCCAGTCCCACACCACACCAGTAGCTATGAAACAGCCAGTCCACACACCAGTAGCTATGAAACAGCCAGTCCCCCACACACCAGTAGCTATGAAACAGCCAGTCCCACCTCAGTAGCTATGAAACAGCCAGTCCCACCACACACCAGTAGCTATGAAACAGCCAGTCCCACACTCAGTAGCTATGAAACAGCCAGTCACACACACACCAGTAGCTATGAAACAGCCAGTCCACACACACACACCTCAGTAGCTATGAAACAGCCAGTCCCACACACACCTCAGTAGCTATGAAACAGCCAGTCCCACACACACACTCAGTAGCTATGAAACGTAGCCAGTCCCACCTCAGTAGCTATGAAACAGCCAGTCCCACCACACACACACCTCAGTAGCTATGAAACAGCCAGTCCACACCTCAGTAGCTATGAAACAGCCAGTCCCACCTCAGTAGCTATGAAACAGCCAGTCCCACAGATACCTCAGTAGCTATGAAACAGCCAGTCCCACACACACACTCAGTAGCTATGAAACAGCCAGCCAGTAGCTATGAAACAGCCAGTCCCACACACACCTCAGTAGCTATGAAACAGCCAGTCCCACACACACCTCAGTAGCTATGAAAAAGCCAGTCCCACACACACTCACCTCAGTAGCTATGAAAAAGCCAGTCCTACACACACTCACCTCAGTAACTATGAAAAAGCCAGTCCCACACACACACCTCAGTAGCTATGAAACGGCCAGTCCCACACACACACACACACACCTCAGTAGCTATGAAACAGCCAGTCCCACACACACCTCAGTAGCTATGAAACAGCCAGTCCCACAGGCACACCTCAGTAGCTATGAAACAACCAGGCCCACAGACACGCACACCTCAGTATCTATGAAACAGCCAGTCCCACACACACACACAACTCAGTAGCCATTGAAGAGCCAGTCCCACACACACACACAACCTCAGTAGCTATGAAACAGCCAGTCCCACACACACCTCAGTAGCTATGAAAAAGCCAGTCCCACACACACACACACTCACCTCAGTAGCTATGAAAAAGCCAGTCCCACACACACACACCAGTAGCTATGAAACAGCCAGTCCCACACACACACCAGTAGCTATGAAACAGCCAACACAGTAGCTAGTGTCCCAAAGCAGCCAGTCCTCAGTAGCTATGAAACAGTCCCACAGCACACACCTCACACACACACACACACACACACACACACACACACAGTAGCACACACACCTCAGTAGCTATGAAACAGTCAGTCCCACACACACACACACAGTAGCTATGAAACAGTCAGTCCCACACACACCTCAGTAGCTATGAAACAGCCAGTCCCCACACACACACACCTCAGTAGCTATGAAACAGCCAGTCCCACACACTCAGTAGCACACACACACACACACCTCAGTAGCTATGAAACAGCCAGTCCCACACACACCTCAGTAGCTATGAAACAGCCAGTCCCACACACACACCTCAGTAGCTATGAAACAGCCAGTCCCACACACACACACACCTCAGTAGCTATGAAACAGCCAGTCCCACACACACACACACACCTCAGTAGCTATGAAACAGCCAGTCCCACACACACACCAGTAGCTATGAAACAGCCAGTCCCACACACACACCAGTAGCTATGAAACAGCCAGTCCCACACACACCTCAGTAGCTATGAAACAGCCAGTCCCACACACACCTCAGTAGCTATGAAAAAGCCAGTCCCACACACACTCACCTCAGTAGCTATGAAAAAGCCAGTCCTACACACACTCACCTCAGTAACTATGAAAAAGCCAGTCCCACACACACACACCTCAGTAGCTATGAAACGGCCAGTCCCACACACACACACACACCTCAGTAGCTATGAAACAGCCAGTCCCACACACACCTCAGTAGCTATGAAACAGCCAGTCCCACACACACACCTCAGTAGCTATGAAACAACCAGGCCCACACACACACACACCTCAGTATCTATGAAACAGCCAGTCCCACACACACACACAACTCAGTAGCCATTGAAGAGCCAGTCCCACACACACACACAACCTCAGTAGCTATGAAACAGCCAGTCCCACACACACCTCAGTAGCTATGAAAAAGCCAGTCCCACACACACACTCACCTCAGTAGCTATGAAAAAGCCAGTCCCACACACACACACACCAGTAGCTATGAAACAGCCAGTCCCACACACACACCAGTAGCTATGAAACAGCCAGTCCCACACACACACCAGTAGCTATGAAACAGCCAGTCCACACACACACACACACACCTCAGTAGCTATGAAACAGTCAGTCCCACACACACACACACACACACACACACCTCAGTAGCTATGAAACAGTCAGTCCACACACACACGCCTCAGTAGCTATGAAACAGCCAGTCCCACACACACCTCAGTAGCTATGAAACAGCCAGTCCCACCTCAGTAGCTATGAAACAGCCAGTCCCACACTCAGTAGCTATGAAACAGCCACACACACAGTCACACACCTCAGTAGCTATGAAACAGCCAGTCCACACACCTCAGTAGCTATGAAACAGCCAGTCCCACACACACAGCACACACACACACACACACACACCTCAGTAGCTATGAAACAGCCAGTCCCCCACACACACACACACAACTCAGTAGCTATGAAACAGCCAGTCCCACACACACAACTCAGTAGCTATGAAACAGCCAGTCCCACTCACACACACACACCTCAGTAGCTATGAAACAGCCAGTCCCCACACACACACACACCTCAGTAGCTATGAAACAGCCAGTCCCACACACACACACCTCAGTAGCTATGAAACAACCAGTCCCACACACACACACAACTCAGTAGCTATGAAACAGCCAGTCCCACACACACCACACACACACACACCTCAGTAGCTATGAAACAGCCAGTCCCACACACACACACCTCAGTAGCTATGAAACAGCCAGTCCCACACACACACACACCTCAGTAGCTATGAAACAGCCAGTCCCACACACACACACCTCAGTAGCTATGAAACAGCCAGTCCCACACACACAACTCAGTAGCTATGAAACAGCCAGTCCCACACACACACACAACTCAGTAGCTATGAAACAACAAGTCCCACTCACACAACTCAGTAGCTATGAAACAGCCAGTCCCACACACACCTCAGTAGCTATGAAAAAGCCAGTCCCCACACACTCACCTAGTAGCTATGAAAAAGTCCCAGTAGCTATGAAAAAGCCAGTCCACACACACTCACCTCAGTAGCTATGAAAAGCCAGCCCACACACACACACACCTCAGTAGCTATGAAACAGTCCCACACACACTATGAAACTCAGCCAGCCAGTCCACACACACACACACACACACACACACAGCACACACACAGTCCCACCTCAGTAGCTATGAAACAGCCAGTCCCACACACCTCAGTAGCTATGAAACAGCCAGTCCCACAGACACACCTCAGTAGCTATGAAACAACCAGGCCCACAGACACGCACACCTCAGTATCTATGAAACAGCCAGTCCCACACACACCTCAGTAGCCATTGAAGAGCCAGTCCCACACACACACAACCTCAGTAGCTATGAAACAGCCAGTCCCACACACACCTCAGTAGCTATGAAAAAGCCAGTCACACACACACACACACACACACACACACACACACACACACACACCTCAGTAGCTATGAAACAGTCAGTCACACACACACCTCAGTAGCTATGAAACAGTCAGTCCCACACATCAGTAGCTATGAAACAGCAGCTATGAAACAGCCAGTCCCACACACACACCTCAGTAGCTATGAAACAGCCAGTCCCACACACACACACACCTCAGTAGCTATGAAAAAGCCAGTCCCACACACACACACCTCAGTAGCTATGAAACAGCCAGTCCACACACACACAACTCAGTAGCTATGAAACAGCCAGTCCCACCACACACACCTCAGTAGCTATGAAACAGCCAGTCCCACACACAC